>NW_027507784.1:338498941-338536441 GCF_037356315.1 Lithobates pipiens
AATACTTTGTAGAGCCACCTTTTGCTGCGATTACAGCTGCAAGTCGCTTGGGGTGTCTCTATCAGTTTTGCACATCGAGAGACTGAAATTCTTGCCCATTCTTCCTTGCAAAACAGCTGGAGCTCAGTGAGGTTGGATGGAGAGCGTTTGTGAACAGCAGTTTTCAGCTCTTTCCACAGATTCTCGATTGGATTCAGGTCTGGACTTTGACTTGGCCATTCTAACACCTGGATACGTTTATTTGTGAACCATTCCTTTGTAGATTTTGCTGTATGTTTGGGATCATTGTCTTGTTGGAAGATAAATCTCCGTCCCAGTTTCAGGTCTTTTGCAGACTCCAACAGGTTTTCATCCAGAATGGTCCTGTATTTGGCTGCATCCATCTTCCCCTCAATTTTAACCATCTTCCCTGTCCCTGCTGAAGAAAAGCAGGCCCAAACCATGATGCTGCCACCACCATGTGTGACAGTGGGGATGGTGTGTTGAGGGTGATGAGCTGTGTTGCTTTTACGCCAAGCATATCGTTTTGCATTGTGGGCAAAAAGTTGGATTTTGGTTTCATCTGACCAGAGCACCTTCTTCCACATGTTTGGTGTGTCTCCCAGGTGGCTTGTGGCAAACTTTAGACGAGACTTTTTATGGATAGGTTTGAGAAATGGCTTTCTTCTTGCCACTCTTCCATAAAGGGCAGATTTGTGCAGTGTACTGAAAGGTTATGCTAAGCATCCATCTTGTTTCTGTCAGCCATCTTAATATTCACAAACTTCCATTTCACAATATGTACAGTTTGAACACCCCTTTAACTTCTCAGATAACTGTCTCAACATGAGATTCTTCTAACCCGTGTGTTCTCACAAACTTATCTATAACCTTCACACTGTTTCTCAGCATCTTTCTGCTACAAAAGAAATTATGTATCTTTTTCTTATATTAATTCAGCTAGCTTAGAACAAAGAACAATAGCGATTTGTCTTGACCAGCTGTAATCGTCTTGATGTCTACTGCGCATGTCTTATTCTGTATGACGTAAAATACACTATATTATTTGCTTTGTAAAATCTCAATACAATTAGTTCTCGAAGGACGCCATGGTGTGTGTGTGAATTTATTTGTCCTTTGAGAATTGATTCCAGAGTACTCTGAATTTATACAATACATTGGATCTAAGGTCTGAGAGGTTGAAGGGACCCCCCTAGACACAGAATTAACCCTAACAGAACTGGGGGCTCGTCCGGGATGGATGTTAACCCTTAATAGACTTGGAAAGCTACTAACGGCTCGGTAAGTGAATTCTATTCTTATTGAGTGAAATTGACTTGCCGCAGTCCAGGTGTCAGGTGTGTGACTTGGCTTCCATCCCACAGAGATTGCTGTTGGGTTATAGAACCTCTCATAAGTATACATAAGTTGACCGGTCATGACCTTGGAGGTCATATAGTGTTTTGGGGACACTTGTAAAGGTTTTGGTGACCTTAAAAGAAAAGGTTTTGGTGACCTTAAAAGAATAGGTTTTGGGGACCTAGGAAAATTTACAGAGTACTCTAGAGTTTTCGTTCTGTTCGGCACAGAACTGGTGACTGACGATCAATGTATTGTGTAAACTTTGTGTATGATTGTATAACTGCTTTGCTTTAAAAGTATCACGCTGAATGAATTGCGCTGAGTGTGTATATGTGAACTGCTATTTTGTTTCCAGAACCAAAAGGCATACTTGGTGAGTAGTATTCCTGGAGGTTATAATGTTACAATTTGGGTAAAGCTATTTTGTGAAAGGTAAACAGATTAATGTACATTGCAAGTTAAATTCATCTGTGGTTTAAATTTGTCTGAAACAAAACAGCAGCTCCATGAGCAAGATTGTGTGTTTATTGTATGTCTGAAATACTCTTGAACTTGTTCCAAATTTATTCTGTTACAGTCTTGAAGTGATTGTAGCTGTATTAGTACAAAAAAAGTATCACGGACAGTACTGATTTCTTTTTGGTAAAGGAATCTAAGTTGAGGTATTGTCTAATTGTCTGATTCACACCGTTGTCTGATTGTCTGCACCGCTAGGTGGCAGTCAAGCAAGTAAATTGTTTTGTTTTCATAGGAACGCTAAATGTACAGAGCGATACCTAGTTAACCCTTAGATGGTTCATATGGCAGGATGGACAGAAAGCCGGTTTGGGTGTTGTGCCAACTATGGATCCATTATTGATCCAGACTTTCCTGGGTAATCTCAAACCCCATTTAGTGGTCCCAGTCAAACAAATGATTACTGAATGGTCAACACTTTCTAGAGCTGGCTTTGGTGAAGCGCTTTCACAGAAAGATGCAGCGGGCTGTTTTGAAATACCAAAGCCGTCTCCTGCCTCACAAAATTTCCAAGGGAATAAGGGGAACTTTAGAGGCAGAGGAAATTTTAGAGGCAGATTTAGAGGCAGAAATGGAAGAGGGATGAGTCGCTCTAGAAACAATGGATGTTTCAATTGCGGTGCTGAAGACCACTGGGTGAGTCAGTGTCCTCACCCCACCCCTTCTCAGACTCCCGATTCCAGCTCTGTCCCTAACCAGACACAACAACCACAGGCATCCATCCAACAAGGTCCAACATTTCCAATCAAATGGGGAAATCAACAACAATGATGGGGCCCGGAGGGTAGTGTCCCAGCTTTTCCTTTTGTCTCAGATGATTTCACTGACAGTCCAATGGTTGCTATTTCAATAAATGGGAGACTCCTCCCCTATCTTGTTGATAGCGGGGCCACTAGGAGTACTATTTGTGAAGATCATTTCAGAGGCAAATGGGAACCAGCGGAACCCTCTTTGGGAATTAATGGGATACTGACAAAAACATATAGGACTCCACCCCTACCAATAGAAGATGATGAAGGGTACACCATATGCACACATTCTTTCAGGATAATACCAAGGTGTCCTGTAAATTTGTTGGGAAGAGACTTGTTTGGGCCACTAGGAATCACAATTAGAACCAACTCAGAAGGAGGTCTAGACATTTCCTCAGATAAAATCACTATAGTAGCATGCAAACCAGGTTCATTGATGCTGTCACAACAAAATAGTGAAGAAGATTTTGAGGATATAGACCCCCAGGTCTGGTCTACATCAGATCTGGATGTAGGACTTATTTCATGCACACCATACAAGGCCACTCTCAAAGAAGGTGCATTTCCTATCTATCACAAACAGTATCCACTCTCTAAAGAAAAGATGGATGGCATAGTGCCAATGGTGAAAAAGTTTCTGCAGGATGGAATCCTGGAGGAAATTATTTCTCCATACAACACACCTGTTAACCCTGTAAAGAAGCCGGATGGCTCCTTCAGATTTGTACAGGACTTGAGGGCCATAAATGACCTCATAGTCCCAATAGCACCCATTGTACCTGATGTTCCATCTCTGCTGTCCTCCATTCCAGCAACAGCCAAATGTTTTACTGTGATTGATTTAAAGAATGCTTTTTTCTCTGTCCTTGTAGACAAGGAGACAAGGCCACTCTTTGCTTTTACTGTGTCGATTGACCAACACAATCGCCAGTTTACCTGGTGTAGAATGCCCCAGGGATATATAGACTCACCTGTGGTCTATTCTATAGTACTCCAAGCCACCCTCAGGCCTTGGACTGCCCCTCATGGTTCTGTACTGTTGCAATATGTTGATGATCTTTTGATTTGTAGTTCTTCAGAGGAGGACTGCCGAGCTGATAGCCTATCCTTATTGAAATGGTTACATACGTGTGGTCACAAAGTGTCTAAGAAAAAATTACAATGGTGTAAACAGGAGGTTGAGTACCTAGGGTTTGTGCTGTCTCCGGGAGTTAGGAAAGTCAGTCACAAAAGAATTGTTGCTATAGTGGGTCTGCCCCGCCCACTTACCAAGAAAGACCTGCTAACCTTTCTTGGAATGATTGGTTACTGCCGCCAATGGATACCTGACTGCTCTTTCTATGACAATATATTGAGACAAGCAACCCTCTCTGAAATGTCTGATATTGTAAAATGGTCTGATGAAATGTTAAATGCTTTTACCATGTTGAAAAGTGCAATGGTTACCAGCCCGAGCCTCGGCCTCCCTGATTTTAGCAAAATGTTTCACTTGTTTGCTAGGGAAAATTGCAGAACCATGGCGGGAGTACTGGCCCAGGAACATGGTGGGAGATTGCGCCCTGTAGCTTTTTTCTCAAAGGTGGTTCCAGTACAGGTGCAAGGCATGCCTGCTTGCCTCAGAGCGTTGGCTTCTTGTTCTATGGTCGCAGAGTTGGCAGCACCATTTACTTTGGGCCATAACACTACTTTATACACCTCACACAGCGTTACCACACTCCTCAAAACTTTACATACTCAGCATATGTCAGCACAAAGATTGAGTGGGTATGAAGTCATCCTCCTGTCCAATCCAAACCTGAAAATAAAAAGTTCAAATATAAACTCTGGCCCAGCTCCAATTTTGAATGCCTTATTAGGTCTTAAAGGAGAACAGGATGACTTACCACCACCTCATGACTGTACACAATCAATACATCAGGACACTTCACCTAGAGCAGATATGCTTTCAGTACCAATTCCTACTGCACAAACAGTTTTTGTTGATGGCTCTTGCAGCAGACCGAGTGATGTCTATCATGCAGGATATGCTGTTGTCCAACTGCCGGATACTGTCCTCGAGGCCAATCCAATACCCTATCAGTCTGCACAAGCTGCTGAATTGATAGCATTAACCCGTGCATGCCAGCTGTTTGCAGGAAAAGAGGTAAACATTTACACTGATTCCAGGTATGCTCATGGTGTGGTTTGGGACCATGGTGTGATATGGCTTCGCAGAGGATATGTGGCAGCAGATGGAAAGAGCATCTCACACTCTGACCTAGTCACAGCATTACTAGATGCAATTCAGTTGCCTTCAAAACTAGCTATCATGCACTGTAAGGCACATACAGGCCAAATGACTGATATAGCCAAAGGTAATGCACTAGCTGACAGAATAGCTAAAGAAGCTGCATCTACACAAAAGGCAAACATTCAAATGCCCATGCTGACACCTCAGCCATGTTCCCTGAAAGAGACACATTGGCTCACAGAACTGCAGGCTTTTGCCACCCCTGATGATATTGCGCAATGGAACTGTGATGGAATGATACAAAAGGATCCTAAAACAGGATTAATCTTCAAAGAGGGGAAGCCGTGTATTCCTGTTGCTAGCGCCCCCCTGTTCATTGCACAATACCATGGACTGGGTCACAAGGGATGGCATGCCACATGTGAACTTCTAGATGCAGATTTTTTCATTGCAGGATTACCTAATCTAGTCAAAGCTTTTGTAAGGAGATGTGTCACTTGCATTAGGAACAATCCAACAAACCCAAAGAAATCAAAGCATGAACATCTTGAGTACCCAACAACACCGTTTACCCATTTACAGATAGACTTTACACATATGCCCAAAGAAGGAAAGAAACAACAAGATCCTCACACAGGAAATTATTCCTAGATGGGGGTGTCCATTGCAAATAAATTCAGACAATGGCCCAGCGTTCACAGCTAAAATATGCCAAGATCTTGTAAAAGTACTAAAAATAGACTGGAAATTTCACCTCCCCTACCATCCACAGAGTTCAGGAATTGTAGAAAGAATGAATAGAACAATTAAAGACAGGATAAGGAAAGCTACGGGTGGGAATTTTGGCAAGTGGAAAAAAGTTCTCCCAGCTGTATTAGCTGAAATCAGAATGACCCCTCACAGTGTGACGGGTTATTCCCCCTTTGAGGTACTCATGGGTAGGCCATTCCCCACACCGTGGGCTAATCATCCCTTGATGGTAGAGAAAGGTGATTTGGAACAAATACAGGAGGAATATGTAAAAAAACTGATTGAAACTCTTGATATTGTCGAAAGAAGAGTTGCTCGCACCTCTCCTTCTTCTTCACAGATACCAACCCACCCGTTCCAGGTCGGTGATCAAGTTGTGGTCCAAAGGCTTCAGAAAGGTCGAAAGCCGCAAGAGGTTCCATTCGGACCAGTAACCAAAGTGGTAGCCGTCACCAGGACTGCCATCCTTACAGAGGAAAGTCCTACTTGGATCCATGCCAGCAGAGTAAAGAAGGTTGATCTAAGCCCAGGAATTCAAGAAAGGCTGAAAAGAGGTGAAGCAGGTGTTTTAAGTCCTCAAAAGACAAGCACAGACATAAAGGACAGTGATGTCACTCATTTCACCACAGACTTCTGGGAAGGCCTTTTGCCTTCTGGTGATGTTTCTACTTCTGATCTTTGTCCCAGTGTGGATAATAACTAACTGTATTTTTCATCCTGAAGACTTAGGTGCCTTGAAACTCATATGTGGTAAAAGCGAAATACACACCAACCATACTGACTTTCACCTCAGAAATCGCAGTAAAAGAGATGTCTCTAATGAATTGATCAAAGAAACAAGTTTTTCTGGAAAAATGTTACTGTTAAAATTTAAATATGCTTACGCTAGAAAGTCAGGATATGAAAAATGCTGGATTTGTAGTAAGTTGCACCCAGAAACTGCTAAAATCCCACTCTTAGCTGTCCCTCTGAACCTCAAGTCATTATTGGAAAATACTCTAGTCTTAAGTATTAAGAATGTCTCGGAAGGGTACCGCAATCAGAGTATTATGTTTTACACTTTAGGAAAGACACATGAACCTGAGTGGTGTGTTCAGTTAGGCAATACATCCAACGGAATAGGTATGTGTTCCAAGTCTGTATTTAACATTTCAAAGGGTATTCCCTTCCACAGGAACACAACCTCTGGGATACTTGTGAGTAAACTTGTTAGTGCTGCATTTGAGGCTGGAACTGAGCCCCAACGTAGTTCTCTAAGAAGTTTTTCATTGGGAAACAATACATATGTATGCTGTGCTAAAATTTGTTACCCATGGATCCCCGCAGGAGTGAAAGGATGGTGTTATTTAGCACAGTTGGTACCAGTCATGTCAGCCCTAGGCCAGAATCAGGAACATCACATACAAGTTACTTCAAGTCCAGTACATAGGTTAACTTATAAATACAAGAGAGAAGCCCCACCTATGTTTTCTACTTCAGATAAATCATGGACATGGTTTCCATCCTGGACAGGATGGGGCATAACCATGATGGACAAATTAAATAACTACACTAGTTTAATAAATGATGTTATGGAAAAAAACTCCCAAGATATAGGACTACTCAATGTCGAGCTCAAAGCAATTAGAAGACAACTAGAGTTACACGAATTAGCTATTGAAAGCATGAGTGCAGCTCTGACAGGTTTATGCGAAATGACCCAAGATTATGAATGTTGTACATGGTTTCACAATACCAGCCTGGAAATCCCAGACTACTATGATGTTATTAATCAACACCGAACACAGGTAAATGAATTAATGAAACAAGCAAGGGACATAGGTAATTATGGATGGAATCCCTTTTCTAGTTTGGGTTTAGGTGGAATGTTTTCATGGTTAAAGGACATAGTGATTATGATTATCATAGTACTATTGTTAGGATTGATAGGCTACTTGATTTTCAAGCTTATTCTACTTTGTATTAGCAAGTGTACTACACCAGACCAACCTTCTCACGCATATACACAATATCTGCAGCTTTATGTAAAAGAATATAACAAACGTAGCAAGAACCGTAGATTTCAGGAGGCTGCGGATCTGTAGAAGTCATTTCATGACTTAAAGAGGGGGTTGAAAGGTTATGCTAAGCATCCATCTTGTTTCTGTCAGCCATCTTAATATTCACAAACTTCCATTTCACAATATGTACAGTTTGAACACCCCTTTAACTTCTCAGATAACTGTCTCAACATGAGATTCTTCTAACCCGTGTGTTCTCACAAACTTATCTATAACCTTCACACTGTTTCTCAGCATCTTTCTGCTACAAAAGAAATTATGTATCTTTTTCTTATATTAATTCAGCTAGCTTAGAACAAAGAACAATAGCGATTTGTCTTGACCAGCTGTAATCGTCTTGATGTCTACTGCGCATGTCTTATTCTGTATGACGTAAAATACACTATATTATTTGCTTTGTAAAATCTCAATACAATTAGTTCTCGAAGGACGCCATGGTGTGTGTGTGAATTTATTTGTCCTTTGAGAATTGATTCCAGAGTACTCTGAATTTATACAATACATTGGATCTAAGGTCTGAGAGGTTGAAGGGACCCCCCTAGACACAGCTGCATCCATCTTCCCCTCAATTTTAACCATCTTCCCTGTCCCTGCTGAAGAAAAGCAGGCCCAAACCATGATGCTGCCACCACCATGTGTGACAGTGGGGATGGTGTGTTGAGGGTGATGAGCTGTGTTGCTTTTACGCCAAGCATATCGTTTTGCATTGTGGGCAAAAAGTTGGATTTTGGTTTCATCTGACCAGAGCACCTTCTTCCACATGTTTGGTGTGTCTCCCAGGTGGCTTGTGGCAAACTTTAGACGAGACTTTTTATGGATAGGTTTGAGAAATGGCTTTCTTCTTGCCACTCTTCCATAAAGGGCAGATTTGTGCAGTGTACGACTGATTGTTGTCCTATGGACAGACTCTCCCACCTCAGCTGTAGTTCTCTGCAGTTCATCCAGAGTGATCATGGGCCTCTTGGCTGCATCTCTGATCAGTCTTCTCCTTGTCTGAGCTGAAAGTTTAGAGGGACGGCCAGGTCTTGGTAGATTTGCAGTGGTCTGATACTCCTTCCGTTTCAAAATGATCGCTTGCACAGTGCTCCTTGGGATGTTTAAAGCTTGGGAAATCTTTTTGTATCCAAATCCGGCTTTAAACTTCTCCACAACAGTATTACAGACCTGCCTGGTGTGTTCCTTGGTCTTCATGATGCTCTCTGCGCTTTCAACAGAACCCTGAGACTATCACAGAGCAGGTGCATTTATACAGAGACTTGATTACACACAGGTGGATTCTATTTATCACCATCAGTCATTTAGGACAACATTGGATCATTCAGAGATCCTCGCTGAACTTCTGGAGTGAGTTTGCTGCACTGAAAGTAAAGAGGCCGAATAATTTTGCACTCCCCACTTTTCAGTTTTTTATTTGCTAAAAAAGTTTAAAATATCCAATAGATTTCGTTCCACTTCACAATTGTGTCCCACTTGTTGGTGATTTTTCACAAAAAATTAAAATGTTATATCTTTATGTTTGAAGTGAAATGTGGCAAAAGGTTGAAAAGTTCAAGGGGGCCGAATACTTTCGCAAGGCACTGTAGATGTAGATGCATCCTCCAAATGAGTCGCCAGACCCTTCTGAGAGACCGGCCTTCATCCTGGCTCTCTCCAGTAAGGGTCCTCCCCTGGATCTCCTCAGCTTGGCTCAGCTTCTTCCACAAAACAGCCTAAGGACCACCTCCGAACTAGTAGGCCCCAGACAGGCTCTTGGGCCTACTTGTACAGCTTGCAGCAATGTAGCCTCAGGCCTGGAGGGCCACGAGGTGAGACCTGACTAAAGAGCATGGCATCTGTTCAATAAATACCCCTTCCCAGAATGCACAGCGGCCAGGAACCTCCTACTGGGCTGTTTCTGGAAAAATAATATTCATTACAGCGCAACCTAGTTGTAATTCTCACACTGTCCTGTGGTACCAGTGACACCTACTGGCAACAGTGGGAAATGCACAACACAGTCAAATGTAGGACAGAATCAAATAAATATGTACAATTAATCTGAGCAGGTTAAAGCTCAGCCAAAAACTAAATTTACATTATAGCCCCATTTTTAGGAACGGGGGCTACAAACATATATAAACAGGTCTTTTTTTTCCTCAGAGAATAGGTTCAGGAACTCCCCTTTTGAAGTCACCCCTTGTCTTTGCCCCCTATACACCTCTGAGCACCGTCCCTTGGTTCCATCCTCTACCTACCTTCCTGTACGGCTCTCTTTTTAGAGAATACATAACCAAGTATAATTTTGTGGTGCTAAGTAATTTGTATTGATTTTATTAATAAGCATTAAGATATATATATACCCTTCTTTCAATAATAGACCCCCCCACAACAAAATTACCCTACAGTCACAAAAGATCCACCCCAGCAACAATAGACCCCTGTCAGCAACAACAGATCTCCCAGCAGCCAGCAACAATAAACCCCTCTCTCGTCAGTAGATCCCTCCCAGCAACAATTGGCCCCTAGCAACGATAGATCCTCCAGCAGCCAACAACAATAGACCCTTCCCTCAACAGTAGATTCCTCCCATTAACAATAGATCTTCCAGCCCCCAGCACACTTTGCCATTACATACATTCAGTGCAAGAGGTGCCGGAACTGCGTTCCCCTACTGTTCCCCCTGAAAAAAAGCCCTGCTTATATATATATATGTAGCGCTGGCTCCTGACGAGCAGGCGCTATGGTTTTTTTGAAAAGTTAATTTGCCTGAAACCACAGTTGGGTTTCAGGACTATTTCTCTAAATTGCTGGTTTCAGTACCAGTCCAGCTGGGTTGCACTGAGTTCTCCTTAACCGCAGGTGTCGCTGTCACCGCCGGCAAGAGTAGAAACGCAGTCTAGCTGGGTGCATTGAAGGCCATTATTCTCTCAGAACCAGCCCAGTGGGAGTGTTTTCTTGCTGTGCATTCTGGGAGGTGGTATTTAAGGTACTGACACCACATGGGGGGTGCGTTTTATTTTCTGTCTGTTCGGTTCTGGTGGTCCTCCTGACCCAGCTCCATGGCCCTCCTAGCCTGGGGTGCAGTACCATGCATCCCGAGTCTCGGGCCGGCTAGCCTGAGGCGACGCAACTGCAGGGACAGACCTGACTGGATTTTGGGGGGCCTGCTGATCCAAGGGTGGTCCGGGGCCATCTCACCTAAAGGGAGAGGCCCAGCAACTGAAGAACCCCAGGGGAGGACTCTTCAGGAGAAGGTTGTGCGCAAGGCTGGCTTCTCTGAAGGAGCCTGGAGGCTTGGTTGAAGAACGCAACCCGGCTCAACACTCATACGGTATCGCCGGATCAGCTGAGAGAACCTGGTACCAGTATGTTAGCTTTTTAAATTTATCTACGTCCCTCAGTAACTCTCCAGTGTACATCTCAAGTCTGTGGCAGAGACTTTGTCAAGCACCCTACCAGCTGCTAGGCCAAGTGAGAGGAGGTCTATCCGGGGTTTGTTAAATCCAGCTGTGAAACAGTCTTTTTACTCTGGATTTTCTAAGGACTTCCATTATTTTTTCAATACAAGTACCTGAACTCATTCCTAACCCTCTACCCTCTATTGAAAGACTCTGTTTCTGTTCTAAATAAATAACCCAAAAGAAGATTCAGTGTCAGTTTCCACATTCTTTGGGCCATCTACCACGGGAACCCCAAGACGGAGAAGCAAACAAGAAGGTAGCGGTAAGCCTAAATAAAACCAGCAGCTCCTTCGGGGGTCAGTGCTGCATATATATATATATATATATATATATATATATATATATATATATATATATATATATATAATATGTGTGTAAACGCATATGTACCCACCCGTAGAAAATATCTCCCTCCATCATGAAAACATTAATCAACATATATCACTATATATTGTACATAATGCTAGGGAGATAATTCAAATTATCGTACTACATTGCCCAGGGCTGGTGCAGGGATTTATGCTGCCCCCATTGGCTCCACCCCTGACTCCACACCCTTTGCCCTGCCCATGTGACAGAAGGCGCCGCTGTACAGCAAGCATCGGCTCTGCTTCCTTTGTGGCTTAAATCACAAGTCAACAACTAGACAACATATGAAGAAAGGAAAGGGTAGATATGGCGCTATAACATTAAATTATTATAAAATAAAAAAGTATAATAAAAAACAACAAATAAAGACAGGGGTGGTGGGTGTTGTCAGCGTGCTTAAAAATTCTAATCTGGTATTGGTGATCCACCGAAAAAACGTTTTAAAGGTAAATACCTCATGTATATGCAGCCTTCTATGAGAAAAGGCGACATATACACTGTGAAATTAATTGATCAATAAGTGAAAAAAAGTGCCTAGGTCACTATAAAATTCTGAATGTAAATGTAAATGTAAATTGTGAATGTAGCTTAATAAATATAAATATAAATGTGTCGAAATTATATATATATATATGTGTGTGTGTCTACTACATAACATAACAGAATTAAACAAATAAATATCAATTAAGTAGCTGTATGTCATCAAACAAAGTCTGATGAGGTTGCTGACGGAACGCATTGGGAAGGACCTTTGGAACTTTGTCACTTCCGGTCTTTGGAATGCAAGTGGAGTGTAGGCTTTCCACACCTGTGCAACAAATGTGAATGTAGCTTAATGAGTGTAAAAATTGCTTAATGTGTAAAAATTCAATTAATAAACATATGTCTACTACATAACCCAACAGATATAAACAAATATATATATAAATTAAAGAGCTGTATGTCATCAAAGGCCGATGAGGTTACTGACGAAACGCATTGGGGGGTAGGTTACTTTCAGTCTTTGGAACACAGGTGGAGTGCAAACTTTCCACACCTGTGCAACAATTGTGAATGTAGCTTAATAAATATAAATGTGTAAAATTTCTATAAATATATATATCTATATATATATATATATAGATATATATATATATCTATATATATATAGATATATATAGATATATATGTGTGTGTGTGTCTACTACATAACCGATAACAGATATAAAATAATGTATAAATTAAAGTGGTTAGTGCAAATGGAGCCTAAGACTGCAAACCACTGCAAAATATGGGATGCGTTTGCGATGCCATTACTTCCTGATGGCACCCCAACTGCACCACGAATTTGCCACGATTGCTACGCGGTAAATCGTGCTGAAATCGCAACTCGAGCCGCTTGATGCTCAAAAAGGAGCACAAGCTTCTTTTGGGCGACAACGTTGCGCATCACAATTTTATGTGATTGCAACGTGATTTACTTGCCAACAATTGTGGAAAAATTGGGGTGCCGATAGCAGTAATGGCATCGCAAACACGCCGTCCCTACGTTTTGCAGTGATTTGAAACTGCGGGTGGAATTGCAGCGATTCCGCCCATGATCAGTAGTAAATGGCACCATAGTAATTCTCTAGCGAAAAAAAAAAAATACTAGATATGTGCAATTTGTTTTGTTCTAAATTCGTTTTTTAACGAATTTTGGCAAATTTGTTAATTCGGAAATATCCAAACAATTTTTTCTGAATATTCCTAAATTTAAAATTTTGTAAAATCCAAAAACACAAAAATGTGAAAATCTGAAATAATAACTATTACATTATAGGTATTGGGATTTCTTTTCAAATATGGCTGTTAGTGAACATAACGAATACAAATTTATCCAAAGTTACAGATTATCCGAAATAACGAATGGAACATAACTAAATGATAATAATAAATAACAATAATAATAATAACCTTTTATTATTATCATTTATTAATTTGTTCCGTTCCATTTCTTTAGATGCAGCATTCGTTATTTTGGATAATTCATAACTTTGGCTACATGTGTATTCGTTACATTCACTAACAGCCAAATTTGAAAGGAAATTCCAATACCTAGAATTTATTAGGTATTTATTATTTTTTTAGTTAGTTATTATTTCAAATTTTCGGATTTTCGTCCTTTCGAATTTTTAGATTTTCTTTCGGATTTTTCAAATTTACAAATAAAAGTGATCCAAAGTTTTTTTTGTTTTTTTTAAAGGATAGTGTAAAAATAAAAAATAAAAAGTAAAATAAATAATAATAATAAAAGGAGAGTGTTATTTCGGATAATTCATAACTTTGGATAAAAGTGTATTTGTTAAATTCCCTAACAGCCAAATTTGAAAGGAAATTCCAATACCTATAATTTAATAGTTAGTTATTGACTAGTTTGAATTTTTAGATTTTTCTTTCGAATTTACAAATAAAATTGATCCAACGTTTTGTTTTTAAAAGGACAATGTAAAAATAAAAAGTAAAATAAATAATAATAATAAAAGGAGAGTGCAAAAAAAAAAAGTAAAATAAATAAGAAAAAAAAAAGTCAAGCGCCCCATCCCGCCGAGCTCGCATGCTAAAGCGAACGCATACGTAAGTCATGCCCATTTATGTAAACAGTGTTCAAACCCCACATGTGAGGTATCGCCACGATCGTTAGAGTGAGAGCAATAATTTGAGCACTAGACCTCCTCTGTAACCCAAAACTGGTAACCTGTAGAAATGTTTAAATGTCGCCAATGGGCATTCATAGTAACTTTACAAACATACTAATTTGCAAATTTCAGAATGTACTGATTTACGAATTTACGAATAAACGAATTTACAAATTTATGAATGTACTAATTTACAAATTTACAAATGTACTAATTTACAAATTTACAAATGTACTATTTTACGAATTTACGAATAAACTAATTTACAAATTTAAGAATGTAGTAATTTACGAATGTACTTATTTACTAATTTACGAATGTACTTATTTACTAATTTACGAATGTACTAATTTACAAATTTCCGAATGTACTAATTTACAAATTTACAAACGTACTAATTTACAAATTTCCGAATGTACTGATTTATGAACTTCCGAATGTACTAATTTACAAATTTACAAATGTACTAATTTACGAATTTATGAATAAACTAATTTACAAATTTACGAATGTACTATTTTACGAATTTACGAATGTACTAATTTACAAATTTACGAATGTACTATTTTACGAATTTACGAATAAACTAATTTACAAATTTAAGAATGTAGTAATTTACGAATGTACTTATTTACTAATTTACGAATGTACTAATTTAAGAATTTACGAATGTACTAATTTATGAATTTTCGAATTTTCTAATTTTCAAATTTTCTAATTTTCTAATTTGTGAATTTACTAATGTACGAATGACCCAAAAAAAAAAAAAAATCTCCCAAAAAAAACAAATGAAACTAAAACAAATTTTTCAGCAATGCACAAGCCTAAAAAATCCTGATTGTGACTTGCAAACATAAAGTGCCAGAAAAAGCCGGGCTGGAAGGGGTTAATAATATAATAATAAATAAAGTCGCACTGATTTGTGTCTTTTATATCTGTCCGGAGTTGGGCTTTATATCAGCGCACGTTTTTTTGAACAGTCGCCTCCACGCCCGAGGAGTTCCCAGCGGGATTCCCGTCAGATGCAGAGGAACATCATCCTTGAGACTGATAAGAGTAAGTAGAATCTTCCTGACGTGCGATCTCCCAGTCTGTCGGAACGAATGACGGGATTTCCGGGGAAAGTTCCGCATTCGGTGACAGGAGGAGTGCAATTAAAGCACATATGATATATACATGTGGTACCGCGTGCGAATCCATCACACACACCACTGACACCCGCGGCTGAGTCCTCTTCTACAAATCCATCTCTCTGACTTTCACACATGGAGACAATGTATCACATTTACCTAAATAGAAGATTAAAGCTGACCTAAAAAAAAATATGTAATAATAATGCATTGGCAAAAAGACGACTTTCATTATATAGCGGGAAAATATGACATTGAATCCCGACGTACATGGTTATCAATAGTGACAATGTGATTGTACCTTTATATCTCAAGAGGAAGGATGCATACTGTACACTATATTGCCAAAAGTATTGGGACGCCTACATGCACATGAACTTTAATGACATCCCAGTCTTAGTCCGTAGGGTTCAATATTGAGTTGGCTCCGCCCTTTGCAGCTATAACAGCTTCACCTCTTCTGGGAAGGCCGTCCACAAGGTTTAGGAGTGTGTCTATGGGAATGTTTGACCATTCTTCCAGAAGCATTTGAGAGGTCAGGCACTGATGTCGATGAGAAGGCCTGGCTCACAGTCTCGGCTCTAATTCATCCCAAAGGTGTTCTAGTGGGTTGAGGTCAGGACTCTGTGCAGTCCAGTCAAGTTCCTCCACCCCAAACTCGCTCATCCGTGTCTTTATGGACCTTGCTTTGTGCACTGGTCCATTTGTCATGTTACAACCAAAAACGTGAATGTATTTTATTGGGATTTTATGTGATAGACCAACACAAAGTGGCACATAATTGTGAGGTGGAAGGAAAATGATAAATTATTTTCAAAATGTTTTACAAATAAATATGTGAAAAGTGTGAGGGCCATTTGTATGGCGCCCCCCCGGAGTCAATACTTTGTAGAACCCCCTTTCACTGCAATGAGAGCTGTGAGTCTTTTTGGGGATGTCTCTACCAGCTTTACACATCTAGAGAGGGACATTTTTGCCCATTTTTCTCTGTAAAATATCTCAAGCTCTGGAGAGATTGGATGGAGAGCGTCTGTGATCAGCAATTTTCAAGTCTTGCCACAGATTCTTCAATGGGATTTAGGTCTGGACTGTGACTGGGCCATTCTAACACATGAATAAGCTTTGATCTAAACCATTCCATTGTAGCTCTGGCTGGATGTTTCGGGTCGTTGGCCTGTTGGAAGGCGAACCTCCTCCCCGGTCTCATGTCTTTTGCAGACGCTAACAGGTTTTCTTCTAAGATTTGGCTTCATCTATTTTCCCATCAACTCTGACTAGCTTCCCTGTCCCTGCTATAGAAAAGCATCCCCACCACATGGTGTGTTCAGGGTGATGTGCAGTGTCAGTTTTCCTCACACACAGAGTTTTGCTTTTAGGTCAAAAATTCTAATTTTGGTCTCATCTGACCCGAGCACCTTCTTCCACATTTGCTGTGTCCTCCACATGGCTTCTCACAAACTGCAAGCAGGACTAAAAGGGCAGATTTGTGGAGAGCACAACTAATAGTTGTCCTGTGGACAGATTCTCCCAACTGAGCTGTTGATCTCTGCAGCTCCTCCAGAGTCACAATGGACCTCTTGGCTGCTTCCCTGGTGAATGTTCTCCTTGCCCGGCCGGTCAGTTTAGGTGGACGGCCATGTCTTGGTAGGTTTGCAGTTGTGCCATACTCTTTCTGTGTTTGGATGATGGATTGAACAGAGCTCCATGAGATGTTCAAAGCTTGAGAAATTTTTTATAACCTAACCCTGCTTTAACCTTCTCCACAACTTTATCCCCGACCTGTCTGGTGTGTTCCTTGGCCTTCATGATGCTGTTTGTTCACTAAGGTTCTCTGAGGGCTTCACAAACCATTTATCATTTTCCTTTCACTTAAAATTTATGCAGCGGCGGCCCGTCCATAGGGCGCCGCCCCAAGCCCCCCCCCCCGGCAGTCAAATTTTTTTTGTAAATAAATACATTTTATTTAAATATGTCCTTTAAGGAAAAAATAAAATATAAAAATAATTTAAAAAAAGGTCTCTATGTGTCCCGGCGCCGGGCGCAGTGCAATATGGGAAGCTCCACGTCTATGCCATCAAGAGATTGCAGATGAGGCGCTTAATTTGCCCCACAAAAACTTGCTCTGTGTCGATCGCGTGAGTGCATAGCGGGCGAGTGCATAGACTTCAGTTAGGAGTCTGACAGAGCGGAGCTTCCAACATCACTGGAGGAAGTGACGTTGGCACTTGACTGCCCAGTGCAATGTCCCGCCTGAGAGCATCAGCAGGTAAGCTGATAGAAGCTTCTGTTTATTATTGGTCGGTGGTACAGAACCCTCCCCCACCCAGCTTATCAATATGTTTCCGGTGGTCGGGCGGCAGGAGCAGAAACCCCCCCCCACCGCATATGAACTTCATAAAGTGTGCGGTGTTCATCGGCAGCACCCCCCCAACTTAATTTAGTGTTCGGCGGCAGCTATCAGAACTGGCTGAAGTTCTGTTTTAACAACAGTCATCAAAAGAATAACATTGCTGTGCATGTTCATACAGAGGGGTTTATATACAGAGCAGAGGCTGTTCACCTAACAAAGTGAATATTTACTGTGCAAAGTGTATGTTTGCTTTGCAAAATGAATGCCGGCAAATGAGGTGGAGCTGTGTTCACTTTTAATATCCAATCATGTGCTAGAAAAAGTATTTTTTTAATTTCCCCATGCATATGATTGCTAACATGGTTTGATTGATTGCGGGAATGTACAAATATGTGAACAGGTATTATTATTCAGCAAGAGAGGACTGGGCTCTGTGTGCAGCAGCTGGCACTCTCCTTTGCACTTTCCTGTGCTTTGTGTAACACCCCTCCCTCCTGCTCCGCTCCTCCCTCTTTTCAACAGAATGCTTGAGGCAATCAGGCTGGAGGAGAAACTTGCTATGCAGGAACCAGGGATCAAGGGAACTGTAGTTCTTAAAGGAGTGCTGCACAACACAAGTGAGGGGCTGGGGACCTGGAGCAGTGCAGACAAAACACTGGAGGTTTTTGGTGGTGGCAGCAGAACCCAACCCCCCCCCCCCCCCAGGATACAGATGTGTGCGATTTACAGGTTGCAGAATGCAGTTATGTGCGATTTACAGAATGCAGATATGTGCGATTTACAGGTTGCAGATATTTCCAATTTACAGGTTGCAGAATGAGATATGTGAAATTTACAGGCCGCAGATATTTCCAATTTACAGGTTGCAGAATGCAGATATGTGAGATTTACAGGTTGCAGAATGTAGATATGTGTGATTTACAGGTTGTAGAATGCAGTTATGTGCGATTTACAGAATGCAGATATGTGTGATTTACAGGTTGCAGAATGTAGATATATGCGATTTACAGGTTGCAGAATGCAGATATGTATGATTTACAGGTTGCAGAATGCAGTTATGTGCGATTTACAGGTTGCTTTAGTAGAGCCCTGTGTATAATGTTCAGCCTGATATATGATGTGCAGAGCCCTGTTTATAATGTGCAGCCTGGTATATGATGTTCAGAGCCCTGTGTATAATGTGTAGCCTGGTATATGATGTGCAGAGCCCTGTGTATAATGTGCAGCCTGGTATATGATGTGCAGAGCCCTGTGTATAATGTGCAGCATGGTATATGATGTGCAGAGCCCGGTGTATTATGTGCAGCCTGGTATATGATGTGCAGAGCCCTGTTTATAATGTGCAGCCTGGTATATGATGTTCAGAGCCCTGTGTATAATGTGTAGCCTGGTATATGATGTGCAGAGCCCTGTGTATAATGTGCAGCCTGGTATATGATGTGCAGAGCCCTGTGTATAATGTGCAGCATGGTATATGATGTGCAGAGCCCGGTGTATTATGTGCAGCCTGGTATATGATGTGCAGAGCCTGCTGTATAATGTGTAGCCTGGTATATGATGTGCAGAGCCTGCTGTATAATTTGTAGCCTGGTATATGATGTGCAGAGCCCTGTGTATAATGTGCAGCCTGGTATATGATGTGCAGAGCCCAGTGTATTATGTGCAGCCTGGTATATGATGTGCAGAGCCCGGTGTATAATGTGGAGCCTGGTATATGATGTGCAGAGCCCTGTGTATAATTTGTAGCCTTGTATATGATGTGCAGAGCCCTGTGTATAATGTACAGCCTGGTATATGATGTGCAGAGCCCTGTGTATAATGTGCAGTCTGGTATATGATGTGCAGAGCCCTGTGTATAATGTGCAGCCTGGTATATGATGTGCAGAGCCCTGTGTATAATGTGTAGCCTGGTATATGATGTGCAGAGCCCTGTGTATAATGTGCAGCCTGGTATATGATGTGCAGAGCCCTGTGTATAATGTGCAGCCTGGTATATGATGTGCAGAGCCCTGTGTAGAATGTGCAGCCTGGTATATGATGTGCAGAGCCCTGTGTAGAATGTGTAGCCTGGTATATGATGTGCAGAGCCCTGTGTATAATGTGTAGCCTGGTATATGATGTGCAGAGCCCTGTGTATAATGTGCAGACTGGTATATGATGTGCAGAGCCCTGTGTAGAATGTGCAGCCTGGTATATGATGTGCAGAGCCCTGTGTATAATGTGTAGCCTGGTATATGATGTGCAGAGCCCTGTGTATAATGTGTAGCCTGGTATATGATGTGCAGAGCCCTGTGTATAATGTGCAGCCTGGTATATGATGTGCAGAGCCCTGTGTAGAATGTGCAGCCTGGTATATGATGTGCAGAGCCCTGTGTAGAATGTGTAGCCTGGTATATGATGTGCAGAGCCCTGTGTATAATGTGTAGCCTGGTATATGATGTGCAGAGCCCTGTGTATAATGTGCAGACTGGTATATGATGTGCAGAGCCCTGTGTATAATGTGTAGCCTGGTATATGATGTGCAGAGCCCTGTGTATAATGTGTAGCCTGGTATATGATGTGCAGAGCCCTGTGTATAATGTGCAGCCTGGTATATGATGTGCAGAGCCCTGTGTATAATGTGTAGCCTGGTATATGATGTGCAGAGCCCTGTGTATAATGTGCAGTCTGGTATATGATGTGCAGAGCCCTGTGTATAATGTGCAGCCTGGTATATGATGTGCAGAGCCCTGTGTATAATGTGTAGCCTGGTATATGATGTGCAGAGCCCTGTGTATAATGTGTAGCCTGGTATATGATGTGCAGAGCCCTGTGTATAATGTGCAGCCTGGTATATGATGTGCAGAGCCCGGTGTATAATGTGTAGCCTGGTATATGATGTGCAGAGCCCTGTGTATAATATGTAGCCTGGTATATGATGTGCAGAGCCCTGTGTATAATGTGCAGCCTGGTATATGATGTGCAGAGCCCTGTGTATAATGTGTAGCCTGGTATATGATGTGCAGAGCCCTGTGTATAATGTGCAGCATGGTATATGATGTGCAGAGCCCGGTGTATTATGTGCAGCCTGGTATATGATGTGCAGAGCCTGCTGTATATAATGTGTAGCCTGGTATATGATGTGCAGAGCCTGCTGTATAATTTGTAGCCTGGTATATGATGTGCAGAGCCCTGTGTATAATGTGCAGCCTGGTATATGATGTTCAGAGCCCAGTGTATTATGTGCAGCCTGGTATATGATGTGCAGAGCCCGGTGTATAATGTGGAGCCTGGTATATGATGTACAGAGCCCTGTGTATAATTTGTAGCCTGGTATATGATGTGCAGAGCCCAGTGTATTATGTGCAGCCTGGTATATGATGTGCAGAGCCCGGTGTATAATGTGGAGCCTTGTATATGATGTGCAGAGCCCTGTGTATAATGTGCAGCCTGGTATATGATGTGCAGAGCCCTGTGTATAATGTGCAGTCTGGTATATGATTTGCAGAGCCCTGTGTATAATGTGCAGCCTGGTATATGATGTGCAGAGCCCTGTGTATAATGTGCAGCCTGGTATATGATGTGCAGAGCCCAGTGTATTATGTGCAGCCTGGTATATGATGTACAGAGCCCGGTGTATAATGTGGAGCCTGGTATATGATGTACAGAGCCCGGTGTATAATGTGGAGCCTGGTATATGATTTACAGAGCCCTGTGTGTAATTTGTAGCCTTGTATATGATGTGCAGAGCCCTGTGTATAATGTGTAGCCTGGTATATGATGTGCAGAACCCTGTGTATATTGTGTAGCCTGGTATATGATGTGCAGAGCCTGCTGTATAATTTGTAGCCTGGTATATGATGTGCAGAGCCCGGTGTATAATGTGGAGCCTGGTATATGATGTACAGAGCCCTGTGTGTAATTTGTAGCCTTGTATATGATGTGCAGTGCCCTGTGTATAATGTGTAGCCTGGTATATGATGTGCAGAGAACTGTGTATATTGTGTAGCCTGGTATATGATGTGCAGAGCCTGCTGTATAATTTGTAGCCTGGTATATGATGTGCAGAGCCCTGTGTATAATGTGCAGCCTGGTATATGATGTACATAGCCCTGTGTGTAATTTGTAGCCTTGTATATGATGTTCAGAGCCCTGTGTATAATTTGTAGCCTGGTATATGATGTGCAGAGCCCAGTGTATTATGTGCAGCCTGGTATATGATGTGCAGAGCCCTGTGTATAATGTGCAGCCTGGTATATGATGTGCAGAGCCCAGTGTATTATGTGCAGCCTGGTATATGATGTGGATTCTATACGGGGTGTGGCTTATGAGAAGCGGGAGGGTCCAAATGTGGAGAGGGCGGGGTCTTGCGCCCCCCATCCTAAAACTTCACCAGCCACCACTGCATTTATGTGCCACTTTGTGTTGGTCTATAACATAAAATCACAATAAAATACAAAGTATATACTTTTTTTTAAGGTATCACCTGCAGGAAATTATTTCAGGATGGCATTTACAAGCCAACATTCTGGGGGACAGATACGGATGGGAAAGCCCTTGAAGACTTTTTGTTTCTAATGAGCCATTCAGACTTTTCTTTGCTGTGGTTGTCAGAAGGTGACGGCAGAGGCAGCTCACCTAAGCTTTTAAATTGCCTCCATTCTGCCCACTTAAAGCAACACTTTTATCACATAATGGCTGGTTCAGCTCAACAATATCGAACACTTCAGAATGATTATTTAATGCCAAACCATTGGCATTTACACTCTACGCCTCCGTCATCCCACTGCTTATTAAATCTTTTGCCTTTTCGTATGGAATATTGATGCTTTACAGATCCGGTGCTGCAGTCTGGGTCTTTATTTTAAGTTTTAAGTAAAAGATAATGTTTTTGGTTAAATTGTATGTTTTCATGGACACCAGTCCAAGTGTTTTATCTTGTTTCTAATTATTGTTATTACTTTTCTTTTTTCCCAACAGGTTAGTAAGTGGTGAACCTTTGCACAAGGGGTGAAGACGGACTGTCATTTTATGAAAACGGTGATTATTACTCTAGATATATTACATTGTTCTCTTAGCGGGTTGTTTCACAGAAAATACATTTTCTATGTTGGGGAAAGGTTGGGTTGACATTTGAAGCTCATAAAAAGACAAATGGACGCCTGCACTTTGCTGTGCCGCAGTTATAGTTATCAGGTAGTACTGGGTCATCTGACCTGTAGTCATGCCTCTGGGAGTAATTGTAACTGCCAGCCTTGCAATGCTTCATGGGAAATGTAGTTCCATAACAGCTGGAGGGCCCCAGGTTCCCTAACCCTGGTCTATGGTAAGGCCGGCCATACACGGCCATACACATGATCATCCATACAAATTTCCCTATCCCAGTTGCTGAACCGTAAAAAGAAATTCGGTCCCAGCCACCCACATGCTCAGCGTCTAAATGCTAGCTTGGCCAAATTGCTAGCACTGCAACTGCTGCCTTTTCATCTGGTAGACTATGCCCTATTTTGTGAATTTGTGGAATGTGCTGTACCTCAGTGGCAGGGTCCAAAACACCATTTATTTTCACGGAAGGCCATTCCAGCTCTCTACCGGCATGTGTAAGGCAATGTTTTGACCTCATTGGATAGGGCGGTCAGTGTTAAGGTGCATATTAACGCTGACTCATGGTCCAGCAGGCATGGGCAGGGACATTACCTTTCCTTCACAGTGCACTGGGTGACTCTGCTGGCAGCTGGGAAGGATGCAGGACAGGGTTCAGTGAGCTTTTAGAGCTTGTTCTGCCATCACACCTCCAAAATACTACTGCCGATTTCACTACAGCTCTCTCCTCCACCCCCTCCTCTTTTCTTCCTTTATGGCCTCTTCTGTAGATTTATCCTCTGAACCAGCAGTGCTCCGTAAGCACTCAAGGGGCTAAGCAAGCAGTCAGGCTAAAAGATGCCATGTGGTGCTTGAGTTGGTCTGCCTAGGGGACAGGAGCCACACTGGGGCAGAGATTCTGTCAGCTCTGCAGGGGCAGGCTCAGAGGTGGTTGACACCATGCCAGCTTCAGCCAGGAATGGTTGTATGTGACAATGGCACCAACCTTCTCTCCACCCTCCGAATGACACTTGACCCATGTTCTATGTTTGCCACACGTCCTGAATTTGGCAGTGCAGTGGTTCTTGAGCAGGTACCCAGGCTTACAGGATCTCCTGAGGTAGGCCAGAAAAGTTTTGTCATTTCCACCGGTCATACAATGGCAGTGCTCGGCTGGCTGACATTCAAAGGGAATGCAACCCGCCCACCAACTGCCTCATTTGTGACATGCCCACTAGGTGGAACTCAACGTTGGCAATGCTACTGTGGCTACACACACACAGCAGAGGGCCATCAATGAGTACCTGTGTGAGTATGGCACCAGGACAGGTTTGGAGGAGCTTGGCTTCTTTTCGCTATGCCAGGGACTACTGATCAAGGATGCATGCACTGTCCTGTCACCATTTGAGAAGGCCACAAAGATGGGGAGCAGCAACAATCCATGCATCAGTGATACTGTCCCTCTAGTCTTCCCACTGGAGCATACACTTGTGGAATCATGGACAGGGCACTTGAGGCAGAACAGCGGGAGGAAGAGGAGGACTTCCTTGCCTCTGAAGGCCCCCTTTATCCACATAGCATTCCTGCGGGCCCGCTCACTCTGCTTCTGCTGCCAAGTGCCTCATGTCCATTGAACAGAGTACAAGAACTGTTCCCGACTACGCTATTGAATTACATACTCTGGCAGCAGAGGTTGCGTGGAACAATGAGGCCCTCGTGGCTGATTTTTCTTATGGTCTCTCAGATACCATCAAGGATGAGATAGCAGCCCGAAATATACCCACTGAGCTGGAGAGGTTGATCATGTTTGCCATCCTGATTGACTCCAGACTCAGAGAAAGACTCTCTTTTAAGGAGCGCTTGCGGAAGCCTCCTGTATGTTTGTCTCCTTCATAGATGCCTGTTCAGAGTAACACTCCATGAAACCTTCCAGTGGGCCTCCTACAACCCATACCCAATGGAGAGAGGCCCTGCACCAGCCTGTCTATGTATTTCATTGTGGAGTTACCCAACTCCCAGGGCAACAAAGTTATCCTTATGGTGGTTGACTGGTTCTCAAAGATATGTCATTGTATTTCACTTAAGAAGTTGCCCACTTCTAAGAAACTGGCTTCCATTTTTGCTCGGGAGATCTTTCGCTTACATGGGCTACCCAAGGTGATTGTCTTGGATAGGGGTAGTCAGTTTGTGTCACAGATCAGGTAAGCCTTTTGTGCATAGTTAGGAATTCAGCTTGCTTTCTCCTCTGCATATCACCTGCAGTCAGCCGTGAGGAGTATGAAGTACAGTCCATTGTTGACTCCTGTAGGTTCTGTGGGAGCACAGAGTACCTAGTGCATTGGAAAGGGTACAGTCCAGAGGAACGCTTTTGGGTCTCATCCTCTGATGTACATGCTCCTGTCCTCCTCTGTATTTTCCATAGATGTTTTCCCCTCAAGCCTGGTGGTCCTCCAAGGGGGAGGGGTCTCTGAGGAGGGGGTACTGTCAGGGCTGGGCTCAGCTCTTTCTTCTCTGAGCTGGTCACTCAGCTGTTGGCTAATTGCCAGCTCCTGTCTCTCCACAGTTACTCAGTTGTTGATGATATCCTGCTCGTCAGACCTGCCCACTTAAGTGGTCCAGTCCAGAGGAGCTCTGCCTTCTCCTTGCTCAACATCACAGAAACTATCTCCTGCAATCCTGTAACTGTTCAAGACTTGCTTTGCTAACATCCCTTCTGGCTCCAGATCCTGCTTGCTGTTCCACTACATTGATCCCTGACTTGTGGCTTGATTGACTATCCATTCCGGTTACTGAACTTTGACTATATTTTGACTAAGTTTGTTCTTTTTACTTTTATTATTAAACAAGTGTGATTTAACTGTACTTCTATCTCAAGCTGATTTCATGGTTTCTGACAGCTGCATGGCCTCCCTGATTCTGCAAAGCCTGTGAAAGGAGAGGGATCATGACTGTCTGGAAACCCTCCTTGATCCATGTTACAAGGGTAAGGTTGCAAAACTCATCCTGCCTTCGCAGAAGGAGCAGAGGATGAAACATCTTCAGGAGGCCTTGAAGAAAGGTTTGTGCAATGCATGTTCAGACCCTGGGAGGTTACAATTTCCTAGTGCTGGACAACGTGTTGCTGAGGCTTTGTTCAGTCAGAGGAAGAGCGGTGGAGAAGGTGGCCTTCTGACCAATGCCTTTAAACAATTTTTCAGTCCTCCTCGCCATGGTCTGACCAGTTCAAGCAACCATCACCAACATCTGCATTATATGGTGCAGGAACATCTAGGGGCAAGAGCAGAATTGAAGACCTTTCCAATAGAGCATCCACTGGGTTACTGGGTCTTGAGGATGGACCACTGGCCAGAACTTTCTCAATATGCAATTGAGCTACTGAACTGTGCAGATGCTTTCTGAACACACATTCAGTGCTGCTGGAGGACTGGTAATGGATCAAAGAGTGCGCCTGTCCACAGACTCTTTGATAGGCGCACATTCAAAATGAATCAGTCTTGGATTAGCAGCTATCAAGCACCTGTTGCTGATGTAACTGATTGAATTTTCTATGGATGTGGGATCCCTTGAAGACTGCCTATGCTGACTATCCTATTCCTCCTCAATCTTGATGATGCTAGCTTCCAACCAAATTTTTGGTTTAGGGCACCACCACCCAAGGCCCAATTTTTCTGCCCCTGTTTAACAGGGGCATGTAATTACAATTTTGAATCTAATATTTAAACGCAGGGTCCGTTCCTACACCCAACAAGCTCTTAGTTGTGGTTAACTATATATCTTCCAATTTTCAGTTGAGAAGGATTGTCTGAGCTCTTTCCCCCGACTAGTGCCATGGCCTTAACACATTCACTGTCAAATAATAGGGATTTATTGCACCAATCAGCCTTGGTTGCTTAAATCTGGCTGTATCAGGGTCCTAATACTGGACTCGAGTGCCACCATAATGACACTTCTTGACCAGGGGCGGCTCATCCATTAGGGGCCCCCAGCACTGCCCCCTCTCTTCTCACTACCCCCTATATGCAGTGGATATATTCATGCCTAGTATGAATCTATCCACTGTCGCCGTGGCCGCCCCCTATTCATGTGTCCGGCCCCTTGCGGCGAGGGTATTCTTGAAGAACCTGATTAGAGCCGTAGGCTCTAATAGGCTTCAAAATAGGGTGGAATCGGGATGCAGAGCATTGCGTCTGGAGCCCACCCAGGTGTTTTGCAACAGTGAATGAAAATTCGCTGCTGCAACACTGATCCTCCTCCCAGCCAATCAGAAAGCAGGTATGAAACCTGTTTCCCAATTGACCAAGACGTCAGGTGATTCTATTGGATGCCTAGTGCCAAGAGGAGGAGAGAGGAGACACCGCAGAAGCTGCTCCAGGAGAGGACACCAGTCACTGGAGCAGCTTTCCCCGAGCCCCCCACACTCTCACCACCCGCATCCAAGATAAGGACAGTGGGTGGGCTGTGTAAGTGCCGGGGGGGAGGATAGTGGCGATCCGACGGTGGCCCGACAGGGGGGGGGGGTTGTTTGCCGCCTCCCCCAAAAATATGACCTACCAGCCGCCACTGTTCTTGACATAATTATTCGTGGCGGTTTTGCATTTTTTGGGCCTATTGATTCCAATTCTGTATTTCAAATGGTAATACCTTTGTGCTTTGATGGATTTCCCCCATAGGATTTTTAGATGAGAAAAGCTGGCTGCCATAATTCGCTCCAATATTTCATTACTGGAGGTGCAATGATTGCCAAGAAAAGTCTGAATTTTAAGTGCAGACAGATTTTATTTGCTGTAACTAGTCCTGAACAAATGTGCTAGTTTAGCAGTTTTCCTTATCTCCCGGCCCCAATAACAATATTAAACTCTTTTATAGTTTATTGTCTGACCTAATATACCTGAGAGCTCGGCGAGATCCATCTTCAGCTGCTGAAGAAGCCAGAAATAAAGTGGAAAGTAATGATGAAGAAAACCTACATTAAAAACATTGTTCCTTCCCGTCGCTGAGACATTAGAGGCGCCATTTACATATAAAGCGGAAATCAGAAGGTGTTAAGAGCGCTTCTGAAAAGCTCTAAAAACGGAGATAAATTTGAGATGAAAGCATTATTTTATTCCAATTTTTTTTTTTTTTTTAAGTGAAATATTCCAGGAATGTTAATGTCATTTACTGGGCCGGCTAAAAATTACAGTTCCCAAACATTGTCTGATCTTCTCACCAATTCCGAAAAAATATACTAGCATTGCAAACTCATGGCCATGCCAATGTCAAGTCCAGCAATGCACCATTTTTGAGTGTCGTGACTTCATCCTGGCAAAATAATCTTAGCAAGCTATCCCTTGAGAGTCGTAAAAATAAAATGAGAAAAAGATTTACACTATATGGACGATAAATATGTGTCTTAGCTTC
The DNA here is from genome assembly GCF_037356315.1 of Lithobates pipiens. NCBI lineage: Eukaryota > Metazoa > Chordata > Amphibia > Anura > Ranidae > Lithobates > Lithobates pipiens. The sequence goes on from NW_027507784.1 coordinate 338,526,998, forward strand.
AAATGATTGAGTTCACGTGTCTCCAGCAAAGGGCACTCTTAATATTACATCATACAAAGACATTTTAGATAATTGTGTGTTTCCAACCTTGTTGTAATGGTTTGAAGACTCCTTTCCTGTTCCAGCATGACTGAGCCCCTGTGTACAAAGCCAGCTCCATAAAGACATGGTCTGACCAGTTTGGTTTGGAGGACCTTAAGTAACCTGCCCAGAGCCCTGACCTCAACCCTACTGAGCACTTTTTGTGTAAATTGAAACGTCAATTGCAAGCCAGGTCTTTTTGCCCAACATCAACGTCTGACCTTACAAATGCTTTTTTAGCTAACTGGGCCCAAATCCTACAGACTAGGGATGACCCGAACTCCCCCTCCAGGTTCGGGTGCAGCTGAACATGCTAACAGGCAAAAAAATTTGTTCGAACACACGAACACCGTTAAAGTCCATGGGACACGAATGTGAAAAATCAAAAGTGCTCCTTTTAAAGGCTTATATGCGAGTTATTGCCATAAAAAGTGTTTGGGGACCTGAATCCTGACCCATGTGACATGTATCAATGCAATTTTTTATTTTTTTAAATGGATGTTTTTTTCGGGAGCAGTGATTATTATAATGCTTAAAGTGAAACAATAAAAGAGTAGCACATCTTTCCCATGTTTATAACATTGCCACAGCAAAATTACATTTCTAAAGGAAAAAAATGTAATTTAAAACTGCTCGTGACTGTAATGTATTTTCCAATCCTGGCAATATAGACAAAAATATCAAAAATAGCAAAAACAAAAATGGCGTGGATGTCACCCCCAAAATCCATACCAGGCCTTTCAGGTCTGGTATTGATATTAAGGGGAACCCAGCACCTACATTTAAAAAAAAATGGTGTGTGGTCCCCCAGCCCCAGGCACTATATAAGCTAAACAGCAGTATATATACTATACGGCCTGCCCTATATACTCTGTAGAAAATTGGGCCTTAAGTGTTGGTGGTACCAGAAAACTGTAAGCCCTCACAGTTACTCTTGGTGAGCACAGGAATGGGCCCTGCTGTGAAATATTATATCAAAAATTGTAATTACATGCCCCTGTTAAACAGGGGCAGAAAAAATGGGCCTTAGATTGTGGTGCCCTAAACCAAAAATATTGTTGGAAACTAGCATCATCAAGATTGAGGAGGAATAGGATAGTCAGCATAGGCAGTCTTCAAGGGATCTCGTATCCATAGCAAATTCAATCCGTTATATCACCATCAGGTGCTTTATAGCTGGTGATCCAAGACTGATTCATTTTTATGAATGTGAGCCTATCAGTGGAGTCTGTGGACAGGCGCACTCTATGATCCGTTACATTCAGAAAACACGCTGCATGCAGGACAGGCCAGTAGCTCAATTGCATATTTGTCAAGTTCTGGCCAGTAGTCCATCCTCAAGTCCCAGTAACCCAGTGGATGCTCTGTTGGAAAGGTCTCCAAGTCTGATCTTGCCCCTAGATATTCCTGCACCATGTAATGCAGACGCTGGCGATGGTTGCTTGAACCAATCAGACCATGGCGCTAAGGACTGAAAAAATTGTTTAAAGGCATCGGTCAGCCGGCAACCTTCTCCACCGCTCTTCCTCTGACTGAACGAAGCCTCAGCAACACGTTGTCCAGCACCAGGAAATTGTAACCTCCCAGGATAAAGAAATGCATTGCACTAACCTTTCTTCAGGGCCTCCTGAAGATGTTTTATTCTCTACTCCCTCTGCGAAGGCTGGATAAGTTCCGCAACCTTACCCTTGTAACGGGGATCAAGAAGGGCTGCCAGCCAGTAATGATCCCTCTCCTTGATACCACGAATCCAAGGGTCCTTTCGCAGGCTTTGCACAATCAGGGAGACCATAACAGAAGAATATGACCGGCTCTCTATGGAGCCGGTTCACATGTCTCCAGGGGGGCTGCAGAGCGCACTGCACAAAAATGCTGTGCGTCTCTGCCTCCATTTCATGACCAAATTGAGGCAAAGATTCTTTGTCTATTTTTTTTTCTATTATTTCATTCTCTATTTTACTTGAGTTCAAATTTATTCTATCCTTCTAATCTATTCTTTTCTGTCCTTTTAAAATTCAAATTTAGGCTACTTGTATATCTGAAGAAGGTTTTATTCTTTCTATTTTATTCTCTTTTATTCTATTGTTTATTATATTCTATTATTTTGTATTATTTCATTTTCAATTCTATTCTTTTATTTTATTTTATATTCTATTGAAATCTATTTTATTCTATTCAAATTTATTCTATTCAAAATTAGAATTTCAGAAGCAGGTTGTATTCTCTCTATTATTTTCTATTATTTCATTTTCAATTCTTTTATTTTATTTTATATTCTATTGAAATCTATTCTATTCTTTCATTTTCTATTCTATCCCTTTTTTTAATAATTTTTTTTCCATTCTTTTTTTTTTTTTGTATTGCGTTCTGTTTTGCTCTATTATATTCTATTCTTTTATTTTCTATTTTATACATTTTTACTATTCTATCCCGTTATTTTATATTCTATTTTATTCTCTTCTGAAATTCGAATTCGATTCGAAAAACTATCCAAAGTCGGTTTGAAAACTATATTGTCCTAAATGTTCGTTTCATTATTTCAGATTTGTTTACATTTTTTTACTATTGTAATTCGGCAATTTGGATGCATCCGAATAGCGGAAAATTTGTTTTGGATTCGGAGCTAAATGAAATGCACACGTCTAGGGCTTAGTCGTATGATCCTTTCACTCATACATGTTTGCTTTCTGGGATTGGTATATTTTCTTCTGCTTTCAGCGGCGCAGCGGCGGCGGCGGCGGCGCGGCGGTGGCGGCGGTGGCGGCCGTATGCTGCCCAATTTTTGCTGTGGTCGCGTAGCATTGTGTCTGCTCCTTTTGTACAGCCCTAAGCAATTGCATGCCCTTGTTTAGGTGGGTGGTCAAACGGGCAGTGAAATCGTGGCTTAACTGCCTGCTTTTACCACCCCCTGGCCACCCATGTGAGCAAACCCTAAATTCATCTTCCCGATGTTTGACTTATTTGTTGTTATTTCTTTCTTTTCTCTTCCTTTTTCCCTTTTTGAAGCCTTCTCTTTTCTAACGAGTCTTAGTGACAGTCGTTGTCTCTGGTGTTTGATGGGAAAAGAAGTTCGCCATGAGAGCCCACCAGTTAATAACCGTGAGATACAGAGCAGAACTAATAGCTCTCCTTTGCAACGGGTTCCCTTGTTTTTCCCTGGCGTGGCTCTGTGAAGGCCTGGTACAAATTCATTTCTCCGAGCGCCAGAAGAACTTTAATGAGATATTGTAAGGCAGTAATTATTTTGTGGCCCTCCTGGACGCAGCTCACGGGAGATCATAGCAAAGAATATCAGACAGTTTATGCTGCAATATCCTGTTTATTACCCAAACAGTGAATATCATAAAGAATATTCTTTGATGCATAACAGTGGGGCTTCCATTGCATGTTCCAGAGAGTCGTCAAGACGTCCATCGTTAAAATTAATTCTCTCTTCTGTTTTATTTATAATATGTGTACACGTGATTTTTAAAGCAAACCTTGGCAGTTTCAAGCTGTGCACATGCGATAAAATCAAAATGACAGCAATTGCTATAAAGACCATTTACGTAACGCCCGTTCTGATGCCAAGACCATAACTGGCAAGCGTATCTTCGCCTAGAGCAGCCCAAGTTCCCTTTCGGCAAGCAGGCCTACTGGCACTTGGTTGTCCATGCTGTAGACATGTGCGCCGTCAATAAATTCATTTCGTTTCGTCCCGTCCCGTTTCGTATTAGAATTCATTCGTGTTTCGTAATTCGTGTCCGAAATTTCGTACGAAATAAGGTCGTTAACCTTTTCGTAACAATTACGAAATGTTCGTTATGATGAATTTATCATTATCAGGGGCTCCCGCCATCCCTGCGCTGTGCTGACTTCCTGCGTTTTTTAACTTTTAGATTCATTAACTTTTCGTAACAATTATGAATGCTCGTTAGGAATTTGGATCCGAAATTCGTAAACAAAATTTTCGTATTTCGTACAAAATTCGGAAGCATAGCTATTCGTATTTCGGATCCTCCCGAATGTACGAACTTCCGGGAATTTCTACGAATTTTCGATACGTATGAAGCGAATTGCACATGTCTACCATGCTGTAGTTTCTAGCCCTGGACTGAGTGAAGATAATGAAATACTTGTGGTGTTCAGGGGTATAGGTAAGAAAGTCCAGAGACTAATGGTAGTCAGGGCTGGTAACAAACTACAATAATCCAGGGACAATCTGTGGTTAGGGCAGGCAGCAGACCAGCATAATCCAGAGACAGTCTGAGGTACAGGGCAGGCAGCAGACATGTGTAATCCAGAAAGCGTCTGAGATCAGGGCAGGCAGCAGACATGTATAATCCATAAAGAGTCAGAAGTCAGGGGAGGCAACAGACAAATGTAATCCAGATAGAGTCTGAGGTCAGGGCAGGCAGCAGACTTGTGTAATACAGAGACAGTATGAGGTCAGGGCAGGCAGCAAACAAATGTAATCCAGATAGTCTGAGGTCAGGGCAGGCAGCAGACATGTGTAATCCAGAGACAGTCTGAGGTCAGGGCAGGCATCTGACACTTGTAATCCAGAAACAGTCTGAGGTCAGGGCAGGCAGCAGACATGTGTAATCCAGAAAGTGCCTGAGGTCAAAGCAAGCAGCAAACATGTGTAATCCAGAAAGAGTCAAAGATCAGGGAAGACAACAGACATGGGTAGTCCAGAAAGAGTCTGAGGTCAGGGCAGGCAACAGACATGTGTAATTCAGAAAGAATCTGAGGTCAGGGCAGGCAGCAGACACGTGTAATCTAGAAAGAGTCTGAGGTCAGGGCAGGCAGCAGACAAATGTAATTCAAAAAGAGTCTGAAGTCAGGCCAGGCAACAGACATGTGTAATTCAAAAAAGTGTCTGAGGTCAGGGCAGGCAGCAGACACGTGTAATCCAGAAAGTGTCTGAGGTCAGGGCAGGCAACAGACATGTGTATTTCAGAAAGAATCTGAGGTCAGGGCAGGCAGAAAACACATGTAATCTAGAAAGCATCTGAGGTCAGGGCAGGCAGCAGACACGTGTAATTCAGAAAGAATCTGAGGTCAAGGCAGGCAGCAGATATGTGTAATCCAAAAAGATTCTGAGGTCAGACCAGGCAGCAGACAAGTGTAATCCACAAAGAACCTAAAGGTCAGGCCAGGCAGCAGACATGTGTAATCCAAATAGAACCTAAAGGTCAGGCCAGGCAGCAGACACGTGTAACCCAGAAAGAGTCTGAGGTCAGGGCAGGCAGCAGACAAGTGTAATCTAGTAAAAACATAGAAATGATTTATTATAAATAAGGATACTTTAAGGGTGCCACCCAAACAAAACACATATATTGCTTAAAAGATACATTATTACATTGGGTATCAATAATTAAAACCTCATGACATTAAAATATTTTTGCTTACAGTACAACCCTTGTACAGTAAGTATATAGCATAATCTCTCTCAATTAAACTAGACTACTGAATGTGGTTAATAACAAGCATATAGCAAGTTTCTTTGATGCATTTCACAATTAGCTTCTTCAGGAAGAGAAACTACTTAGCAAAGTTACACAGTATTATGCCCACTCATGTGAACACATGGGGGTTGATTTACTAAAACTGAAGAGTGAAAAATCTGGTCCTGCTGTGCATGGTAGCCAATCAACTTCTAACCTCAGCTTGTTCAGTTAAGCTTTGACAATAAAACCTGGAAGCTGATTAGTTTCTATGCAAAGCCGCACCAGATTTTGCACTCTCCAGTTTTAGTAAATCAACCTCATGGTGTCAATGATGACAGGACCGAGGCGGCTGCAACCAACACCCCCAGTGGGGGCATAAGTGGTCTGCAGGAGAACTTACCAAAGACTGGATGCCCTATTTTTAAAAGTGAAAACCTGGAAAGGGGATGCCTACGCCGACGACACCCAAATCTATTTCTCTACCCCTCAGCTCACTCCCTCTGTCTCCTCACATATCACTAATTTACTATCAGATATATCAGTCTGGATGTCGCACCACTTCCTCAATCTCAATCTATCCAAAACCGAATTTATAATTTGTCCTTCCCCATATGACCGTTCCCCTGATCTCTCTGTCGAAATCGATGGCACAACTATAAGCCCATCCCCGCATGCCAAGGTTCTAGGTGTAGTCCTGGACTCTAAACTCTCCTTTAAGCACCACGTCCAATCACTGTCCAAATCTTGCCGCCTCAACCTCCGCAACATCTCCAAAATATGCCCCTTTCTAACCAATGATACAACAAGCTCTTAATTCACTCGCTGGTCATCTCTCGCTTCGACTACTGCAACTCCCTTCTCATTGGCTCACCTCTACATAGTCTATCACCCCTTCAATGCATAATGAATGCTGCTGCCAGACTCATCCACCTTACCAATCACTCTGTGTCTGCTACTCCTCTCTACCAATCTCTCCACTGGCTCATTCAACGCATTAAATTCAAAATACTAACAGCTACTTACAAAGCCATCCACAATTTAGCCCCCAGCTACATCACTAGCCTAGTCTCTAAATACCAAACTACTCGTCCTCTTCGTTCCTCTCAGGATCCTCCTGCTCTCTAGCTCCCTCATCACCTCCTCCCATACTGGCCTCCAGGACTTTTCCAAAGCCTCTCCAATCCTATGGACTGCCCTACCCCAATCTGTCCGATTATCTCCTACTTTATTTGCTTTTAGGCGATCCCTGAAAACCCTTCTCTTCAGAGAAGCCGACCCCACCCACACCTAACAACTGTATTTTCATTTTCTCCATCAGCTCATCCCCCATAGTTATTACCTTTGTTCCACTTGACCCTCCCTCTAGAGTGTAAGCTCTAACGAGCAGGGCCCTCTGATCCCTCCTGTCTTGATTTGTATTGTAACTGTACTGTCTGCCCTCATGTTGTAAAGCGCTGTGCAAACTGTTGGCGCTATATATATCCTGAATAATAATAATAGTACTAGAACCACCTTTTGCTACAATTACAGCTGCAAGTCTTTTTGGGGATGTCTTTACCAGCTGTGCACATCTAGAAAGTAACATTTTTGCCCATTCGAAATATCTCAAGCTCTGTCAGATTGGATGGAGAGCGTCTGTGAACAGCAATTTTCAAGTCTCGCCACAGATTCTCAATGGGATTTAGGTCTGGACTGTGACTGGGCCATTCTAACACATGAATATGCTTTGATCTAAACCATTACATTGTAGCTCTGGCTGTATGTTCAGGGTCGTTGTCGTGCTGGAGGGTGAACCTAGGCATCGGTCTCAAGTCTTTTGAAGACTCTTATGCCCTGCACACACGGTCGGAAAATGTTCGATGGGAGCTTTTTGTTGGAAATTCCGACCGTTTGGATGCTCCAGCCGACATTTTCCATCGGAATTTCCGACACACAAATTTTGAGATCTGGATCTCACATTTTTACGACAACAAAATCCGTTGTCGGAAATTCCGATCGCGTGTAGACAATTCCGACGCACAAAGTTCCACACATGCTCGGAATCAAGCAGAAGAGCCGCACTGGCTATTGAACCTAATTTTTCTCATCGTTCGTGTCGTACGTCACCGCGTTCTTGACGTTCGCAATTTCCGACCAACTTTGTGTAACCGCGTGTATGCAAGACAAGTTTGAGCCAACATCCGTCTGAAAAAAAATCCATGGATTTTGTTGTCGGAATGTCTGATCAATGTCTGATCATGTTTACGGGGTATAACAGGTTTTCTTCTAAGCCCTTGTACACACGGTTGGAGATTCCGACAACCAAATCCGTCGGAGTTATTCTGACGGATTAATTCCGGAAGAGGTCCGGAAGTGATGTTGCATACACACGGTCGGACCAAGTTGTCGAAAAATCCGATTGTACATAACGTGATGACGTTATTTCGTTACGATGGGACTACGTTCAGGCTAGTAGCCAATAGCTTTGGTCTAGGAATTTTACCGGCAAGTTGGAAAAATTGGTCCGTCGGATATTCCGACGGAAACAGTCCGATGCAGACCACACACAGTCGGAATATCCGACAAAACGGTCCGATAGGAAACATTCCAAAGGAATCTCCGACCGTGTGTGTACAAGGCTAAGATTGCCCTGTATTTGGCTCCATTCACCAGAACAAAAGTCTAGCTCGGCATTGCTATGCAGATATGTTGTGCCACATCCTATAGAAACAGCAAAAAGGCAAGAGCCCCCTATTGGTGGACTTTAAACGCACGTACAATAATCAAATAATGTATTTGGCTCCATTCATCTTCCCATCAACTCTGACCAGCTACCCTGTCCCTGCTGAAGAAAAACATCCCCACAACATAATGCTGCCACCACCATGTTTCACAGTGGGGATGGTGTGTTCAGGGTGATGTTCAGTTTTAGTTTTCCGCCACATGCTGCCCTCGTTATGGTCACTTTATATAGCAACAAAAAAAAAACTAGTCGTGATTAAATACCACCAAAAGAAAGCTCTATCTGTCTCAAATAAATTATGAAAATGTCATATGGGTACAGTGTTGCATGACTGCGTAATTGTCCTTTAAAAAGTGACAGCGCTGAAAGTTGAAAATTGACCTGGGCAGTAAGAGGGTGAAAGAGTCCGGTATTGAAGTGGTGAAGAAGGTTTTATTTAATTGAGGTAGATAAATAATCCAAATCCTTTCTTGGCGATCTGACTTCTATCCTACTACGCTCTACCAGAGGGACGTTTTTCCGATGTTGTTTATTTACATTTTATTCCAAAGCTTTTAACCTCAACACTATAATTACCGAAGAGTGCATCGACTTTATTCAAACGCCATCAGATTTAATTGAGTTTCCTTTGAGAACGGCACAAGATTGGCGCCAAGCAATCTCCTCTAGGAGAGGTGCACTGAAAAGATTGAATGGCACAATCCGTCTTCTCTCCTTTTCACAAACGACAGCCATTGTCAATAAAACGTAATCAATGCGATCGCCGGCGAGGGTCCATGTGACAGACTGAAGAGAAGAAAATAGCGTCCCATTCAAAGGCGCTAAATTATACAAACAGGTCCGTTTTCAATTTCCACAATGGTATCAATTTTATGATTTTATTTACTTTTTAAATCCAGAAAAAAAAAAAGAAAAAGATATTTCAGGCGGGCGCCGAAGTGAAATATTAGCAATCCAAGAAAAAACAAAACAAAAAAAAATCATTCTAGTTAGTCTCGGTTCAGCCTGGAACTTTAATAGAAACGGACTGTCTTCTTTGATTGAGTGTGATATTGGTGACGGAGCCTTGAGTTTAAACACGGGGGCCGGGAGAAAATTACCCGGGCCTCGGCAGCCGCTTTTGAGCACTGTAGAGATTTCTCCGGCGCTGTCGGCCGCTCACGTCTAATGGAAACGCCAAACAATTTACTTTCGGGGGAAAAATAAAAA